>NC_091214.1:2337873-2375373 GCF_040958095.1 Procambarus clarkii | reverse complement strand
AGAATGTCAGCAACTGGTCATGGGGGAGGGGCCATGTTGGTGGAGGAGAATGTCAGCAACTGGTCATGGATGAGGGCCATGTTGGTGGGAGAGAATGTCAGCAACTGGTCATGGGGGAGGGCCATGTTGGTGGGAGAGAATATCAGTAACTGATCATGAAGGAGGGGCCATGTTGATGGGAGAGAATGTCATCAACTACTCATGGAGTAGTGGCCCATGTTGGTGGGAGAGAATATCAGTAACTGATCATGGAGAAGGGGCCATGTTGGTAGTAGAGAATGTCAGAAACTGGTCACGGGGGAGGGCCATGTTGGTGGAGGAGAATGTCAGCAACTGGTCATAGGCGATAAGCCCATGTTGGTGGGAGAGAATGTCAGCAACTGGTCATGGGGGAGGTCCATGTTGGTGGGAGTGAATATCAGTAACTGGTCATGGGGTAGGGGCCATGTTGTGTGGAGAGAATGTCAGTAACTGGTCATGGAGGAGGGGCCATGTTGGTGGGAGAGAATGTTAGTAACTGGTCATGGGGGAGGGGCCATGTTGGTGGGAGAGTATGTCAGCAACTGGTCATGGGGGAGGAGCCATGTTGGTGGAGGAGAATGTCAGCAACTGGTCATGGGGTAGGGCCATGTTGGTGTGAGAGAATGTCAGCAACTGGTCATGGGGGAGGGGCCCATGTTGGTAGGAGAGAATGTCAGAAACTGGTAATGGGGGAAGGGTTCTTGTTGGTAGGAGAGAATGTCAGCAACTGCTCATTGGGGAGGGCCATGTTGGTGGGAGAGAATGTGAGTAACTGGTCATAGGGGAGTGGTCATGTTGGTGGGAGATAATGTCAGCAACTGGTCATGGGGGAGGGCCATGTTGGTGGGAGATAATGTCGGTAACTGGTCATGGGGGAGTGGCCATGTTTGGGGGAGAGAATGTCAGTAACTGGTCATGGGGGAGGGGACCATGCTGGTGGGAGAGAATGTCAATAACTGGTCATGGGGGAGGGGCCATGTCGGAGGGAGAGAATGTCAGTAACTGGTCATGGGGGAGGGCCATGTTGGTGGGAGAGAATATCAGTAACTGGTAATGGGGGAGGGGCCATGTTGGTGGGAGAGAATGTCAGTAACTGGTCATGGGGGAGGGCCATGTTGGTGGGAGAGAATATCAGTAACTGGTAATGGGGGAGGGGCCATGTTGGTGGGAGAGAATGTCAGTAACTGGTCATGGGGGAGGGCCATGTTGGTGGGAGAGAATATCAGTAACTGGTAATGGGGGACGGATCATGTTGGTGGGAGAGAATGTCAGTAACTGGTAATGGGGGAGGGGCCATGTTGGTGGGAGAGAATATCAGTAACTGATCATGGGGGAGGGATATGTTGGTGTGAGAGAATATCAGCAACTGGTCATGAGTGAGGGGCCATGTTGGTGGGAGAGAATGTCAGTTACTGGTCATGGGTGAGGGCCAGGTTGGTGGGAGAGAATGTCAGGAACTGGTCATGGGGGAGGGCCCATGTTGGTCGGAGAGAATGTCAGGAACTGGTCATGGGGGAGGGCCCATGTTGGTCGGAGAGAATGTCAGGAACTGGTCATGGGGGAGGGCCCATGTTGGTCGGAGAGAATGTCAGCAACTGGTCATGGGGAAGGGGCCATGTTGGTGGAGGAGAATGTCAGCAACAGGTCATGGGCGAGGGCCATGGTGGTGGCAGAGAATGTCAGCAACTGGTCATGGGGGAGGGCCATGTTGATGGGAGAGAATGTCAGCAACTGGTCATGGAGGACGGGGCATGTTGGTGGGAGAGAATATCAGTAACTGATCATGGAGGAGGGGCCATGTTGGGAGAGAATGTCAGCTACTGGTCATGGGGGAGGGGCCATGTTGGTGGAGGAGAATGTCAGCAACTGGTCATGGGCGAGGGCCATGTTGGTGGAGGAGAATGTCAGCAACTGGTCATGGGGGAGGGCCATGTTGATTGGAGAGAATGTCAGCAACTGGTCATGGAGGAAGGGCCATGTTGGTGGGAGAGAATGTCAGCAACTGGTCATGGGCGATGGCCATGTTGGTGGGAGAGAATGTCAGTAACTGGTCATGGGGGAGGTCTATGTTGGTGGGAGAGAATGTCAGAAACTGGTCACGGGGGAGGGGCCCATGTTGGTGGGAGAGAATGTCAGCAACTGGTCATAGGCGATTAGGCCATGTTGGTGGAGGAGAATGTCAGCAACTGGTCATGGGGGAGGGCCATGTTGGTCGAGGAGAATGTCAGCAACTGGTCATGGGGGAGGGCCATGTTGGTGGAGGAGAATGTCAGCAACTGGTCATGGGGGAGGGCCATGTTGGTGGAGGAGAATGTCAGCAACTGGTAATGGGGGAAGGGTTCTTGTTGGTGGGAGAGAATGTGAGTAACTGGTCATGGAGGAGGGGCCCATGTTGGTGGGAGAAAATGTCAGTAACTGGTCATGGGGGAGGGGCCATGTTGGTGGGAAAGAATGTCAGTAACTGGTCATGGGGGAGGGGCCATGTTGGTGGGAAAGAATGTCAGTAACTGGTCATGGGGGAGGGGCCATGTTGGTGTAGGAGAGAATGTCAGCAAATATTCATGGGGGAGGGCCATGTTGGTGGGAGATAATGTCAGCAACTGTTCATGGGGGAGAGGCCATGTTGGTGGAGGAGAATGTCAGTAACTCGTGATGGGTGAGGGCCATGTTGGTGGGAGAGAATTTCAGTAACTGGACATGGGGGAGGTCCATGTTGGTGGGAGTGAATGTCAGTAACTGGTCATGGGGGAGGGCCGTGTTGGTGGAGGAGAATGTCAGCAACTGGTCATGGGGGATGGGCCATGTTGGTGGAGGAGAATGTCAGTAACTGGTCATGGGGGAGGGGTAATGTTGGTGGGAGAGAATATCAGTAACTGGTCATGGGGGAGGGGCCATGTTGGTGGGAGAGAATGTTAGTCTCTGCTCATGGGGGAGGGCCATGTTGGTGGGAGAGAATGTCAGCAACTGGTCATGAGGGAGGGTCCATGTTGGTGGGAGAGAATGTCAGCAACTGGTCATGAGGGAGGGGCCATGTTGGTGGGAGAGAATGTTAGTCTCTGCTCATGGGGGAGGGCCATGTTGGTGGGAGAGAATGTCAGCATTTGGTCATGAGGGAGTGGCCATGTTGGTGGGAGAGAATGTCAGCAACTGGTCATGGGGGAGGGGCCATGATGGTGGAGGAGAATGTCAGTAACTGGTCATGGGGGAGGGGTAATGTTGGTGGGAGAGAATATCAGTAACTGGTCATGGGGGAGGGGCCATGTTGGTGGGAGAGAATGTTAGTCTCTGCTCATGGGGGAGGGCCATGTTGGTGGGAGAGAATGTCAGCAACTGGTCATGAGGGAGGGGCCATGTTGGTTGGAGAGAATGTCAGTAACTGGTCATGGAGGAGGGGCCCATGTTGGTGGGAGAGAATGTCAGAAACTGGTCATGGGGGAGGGGCTCTTGTTGGTAGGAGAGAATGTCAGCAACTGGTCATGTGGTAGGCCCATGTTGGTGGGAGAGAATGTCAGAAACTGGTCATGGGGGAGTGGCTATGTTGGTGGGAGAGAATGTCAGTAACTGGTCATGGAGGAGGGCCATGTTGGTGGGAGAGAATGTCAGTAACTGGTCATGGGGGAGGGCCATGTTGGTGGGAGAGAATGTCAGTAACATGTCATGGGGGAGGGCCATGTTGGTGGGAGAGAATGTCAGTAACTGGTCATGGGGGAGGGCCACGTTTGTGGGAGAGAATATCAGTAATTGGTAATGGGGGAGGGGCCATGTTGGTGGGGGAGAATGTCAGTAACTGCTCATGGGGGAGGGCTATGTTGGTATGAGAGAATATCAGCAACTGGTCATGGAGGAGGGGCCATGTTGGTGGGAGAGAATTTCAGTAACTGGACATGGGGGAGGTCCATGTTGGAGGGAGTGAATGTCAGTAACTGGTCATGGGGGAGGGGCCCATGTTGGTAGGAGAGAATGTCAGCAACTGGTCATAGGCGATTAGCCCATGTTGGTGGAGGAGAATGTCAGCAAATGGTCATGGGGGAGGGCCATGTTGGTGGGAGAGAATTTCAGTAACTGGACATGGGGGAGGTCCATGTTGGAGGGAGTGAATGTCAGTAACTGGTCATGGGGGAGGGGCCCATGTTGGTAGGAGAGAATGTCAGCAACTGGTCATAGGCGATTAGCCCATGTTGGTGGAGGAGAATGTCAGCAACTGGTCATGGGGGAGGGCCATGTTGCTGGCGGAGAATGTCAGTAACTGGTCATGGGAGAGGTTATCTTGAGATCTTGAGGTTATCTTGAGATGATTTCGGGGATTTAGTGTCCCAGCGGCCCGGTCCTCGACCAGGCCTCCACCCCCAGGAAGCAGCCCGTGACAGCTGACTAACTCCCAGGTACCTATTTACTGCTAGGTAACAGGGGCATTCAGGGTGAAAGAAACTTTGCCCATTTGTTTCTGCCTCGTGCGGGAATCGAACCCGCGCCACAGAATTACGAATCCTGCGTGCTATCCACCAGGCTACGAGGCCCCCTGTTAGTGCAGAGCCATGTTAGTGGAGGAGAATGTCAGCAACTGCTCATGGGGGAGGGCCATGTTGGTGGGAGAGAATGTCAGTAATTTGTCATGGGGGAAGGGCCCATGTTGGTGGGAGAGAATGTCAGTAACTGGTCATGGGGGAAGGGCCCAGGTTGGTGGGAGAGAATGTCAGTAACTTGTCATGGGGGAGGGGCCCATGTTGGTGGGAGAGAATGTCAGTAACTTGTCATGGAGGAGGGGCCATGATGGTGGGAGAGTATGTCAGCAACTGGTCATGGGGGAGAGGCCATGTTGATGGAAGAGAATGTCAGTAACTCGTGATGGGTGAGGGCCATGTTGGTGGAGGAGAATGTCAGCAAATGGGCATGGGGGAGGGCCATGTTGGTGGGAGAGAATTTCAGTAACTCTACATGGAGGAGGTCTATGTTGGAGGGAGTGAATGTCAGTAACTGGTCATGGGGGAGGGCCATGTTGGTGGGAGAGAAAGTCAGTAACTGGTCATGGGGGAGGGCCATGTTGGTGGGAGAGAATGTCAGTAACTGGTCATGGGGGAGGGGCCATGTTGGTGGGAGAGTATGTCAGCAACTGAACTTGTGGGAGGGGCCATGTTGGTGGGAGAGAATGTCAGTAACTGGTCATGGGGGAGTGGCCATGTTGGTGGGGGAGAATATCAGTAACTGGTCGTGGGAGAGTGGCCATGTTGGTGGGTGAGAATGTCAGCAACTGGTCTTGGGCGAGGGCTATGTTGGTGGGAGAGAATGTCAGCAACTGGTCATGGGGGGAGGGCCATGTTGGTGCGAGAGAATAACAGTAACTAGTCATGGGGGAGGGGACCATGCTGGTGGGAGAGAATGTCAGAAACTGGTCATGGGGGAGGGCCATGTTGGTGCGAGAGAATAACAGTAACTGGTCATGGGGGAGGGCCATGTTGGTGGGAGAGAATGTCAGCAACTGGTCTTGGGCGAGGGCCATGTTGGTGGAGGAGAATGTCAGTAACTGGTCATGGGGGAGGGCCATGTTGGTGGGAGTGAATGTCAGTAACTGGTCATGAGGGAGGGGCCATTTTGGTGGGAGAGAATGTAAGTAACTGGTCATGGAGTAGTGGCCCATGTTGGTGGGAGAGAATGTCAGCAACTGGTCATGGGGGAGGGGCCATGTTGGTGGGAGAGAATGTCAGCAACTGGTCATTGGGGAGGGCCATGTTGGTGGAAGAGTATGTCAGCAACTGGTCATGGGGGAGGGGCCATGTTGGTGGAGGAGAATGTCAGCAACTGGTTATGGGCGAGGGCCATGTTGGTGGAGGAGAATGTCAGCAACTGGTCATGGGCGAGGGCCATGTTGGTGGAGGAGAATGTCAGCAACTGGTCATGGGGGAGGGCCATGTTGGTGGAGGAGAATGTCAGCAACTGGTCATGGAGGAGGGGCCATGTTGGTGGGAGAGAATGTCAGCAACTGGTCTTGGGCGAGGGCTATGTTGGTGGGAGAGAATGTCAGCAACTGGTCATGGGGGAAGGGCCATGTTGGTGCGAGAGATTAACAGTAACTGGTCATGGGGGAGGAGACCATGCTGGTGGGAGAGAATGTCAGCAACTGGTCATGGGGGAGGGCCATGTTGGTGCGAGAGAATAACAGTAACTGGTCATGGGGGAGGGCCATGTTGGTGGGAGAGAATGTCAACAACTGGTCTTGGGCGAGGGCCATGTTGGTGGAGGAGAATGTCAGTAACTGGTCATGGGGGAGGGCCATGTTGGTGGGAGAGAATGTCAGTAACTGGTCTTGGGGGAGGGCCATGTTGGTGGGAGAGAATGTCAGCAACTGGTCATTAGGGAGGGGCCATGTTGGTGGGAGAGAATGTCAGCAACTGGTCATGGAGGAGGGGCCATGTTGGTTGGAGAGAATGTCAGCTACTGGTCATGGGGGAGGGGCCATGTTGGTGGGAGAGTATGTCAGCAACTGGTCATGGGCGAGGGGCCATGTTGGTGGAGGAGAATGTCAGCAACTGGTCATGGGGGAGGGCCATGTTGATTGGAGAGAATGTCAGCAACTGGTCATGGGGGAGGGCTATGTTGGTTGGAAAGAATGTCAGAAACTGGTCACGGGGGAGGGGCCCATGTTGGTGGGAGAGAATGTCAGTAACTGGTCATGGGGGAGGGCCATGTTGGTGGAGGAGAATGTCAGCAACTGGTCATGGGGCAGGGGCCATGTTGGTGGAGGAGAATGTCAGCAACTGGTCATGGGCGAGGGCCATGTTGGTGGGAGAGAATGTCAGCAACTGGTCATGGGGGAGGGGCCATGTTGGTGGGAGAGAACGTCAGCTACTGGTCATGGGGGAGGGGCCATGTTGGTGTGAGAGTATGTCAGCAACTGATCATGGAGGAGGGGCCATGTTGATGGGAGAGAATGTCATCAACTGGTCATGGAGCAGTGGCCCATGTTGGTGGGAGAGAATATCAGTAACTGATCATGGAGGAGGGGCCATGTTGGTGGGAGAGAACGTCAGCTACTGGTCATGGGGGAGGGGCCATTTTGGTGGGAGAGTATGTCAGCAACTGGTCATGGGGGAGGGGCCATGTTGGTGGAGGAGAATGTACGCATCTGGTCATGGGCGAGGGCCATGTTGGTGGGAGAGAATATCAGCAACTGGTCATGGGGGAGGGCCATGTTGGTGGGAGAGAATGTCAGCAACTGGTCAAGGAGGAGGGGCCATGTTGGTGGGAGAGAATGTCAGCAACTGGTCATGGGGGAGAGGCCATGTTGGTGGAAGAGAATGTCAGTAACTGGTCATGGGGGAGGGCCATGTTGGTGGGACAGAATGTCAGCAACTGGTCATTGGGGAGGGGCCATGTTGGTGGGAGAGTATGTCAGCAACTGGTCATGGGCGAGGGCCATGTTGGTGGAAGAGAATGTCAGCAACTGGTCATGGGGGAGGGCCATGTTGGTGGGAGAGAATGTCAGCAACTGGTCATGGGGGAAGGCCATGTTGGTGGAGGAGAATGTCAGCAACTGGTCATGGGGGAGGGGCCGTGTTGGTGGAGGAGAATGTCAGCAACTGGTCATGGGAGAGGTTATCTTGAGATCTTGAGGTTATCTTGAGATGATTTCGGGGCTTTAGTGTTCCCGCGGCCCGGTCCTCGACCAGGCCTCCACCCCCAGGAAGCAGCCCGTGACAGCTGACTAACTCCCAGGTACCTATTTACTGCTAGGTAACAGGGGCATTCAGGGTGAAAGAAACTTTGCCCATTTGTTTCTGCCTCGTGCGGGAATCGAACCCGCGCCACAGATTTTCGAATCCTGCGTGTTATCCACCAGGCTACGAGGCCTCCTGTTAGTGCAGGGCCATGTTAGTGGAGGAGAATGCCAGCAACTGCTCATGGGGGAGGGCCATGTTGATGGGAGAGAATGTCAGTAACTGGTCATGGGGGAGGGGCCATGTTGATGGGAGAGAATGTCAGCAACTGGTCAAGGAGGAGGGGCCATGTTGGTGGGAGAGAATGTCAGCAACTGGTCATAGGCGATTAGCCCATGTTGTTGGAGGAGAATGTCAGCAAATGGTCATGGGCGAGGGCCATGTTGGTGGAGGAGAATGTCAGCAACTGGTCATATAGTAGGGCCATGTTGGTGGGAGAGAATGTCAGTAACTGGTCATAGGGGAGGGCCATGTTGGTGGAGGAGAATGTCAGCAACTGGTCATATAGTAGGGCCATGTTAGTGGGAGAGAATGTCAGCAACTGGTCATGGGGGAGGGCCATGTTGGTGGAGGAGAATGTCAGTAACTGGTCATGGGGGAGGGCCATGTTGGTGGAGGAGAATGTCAGCAAATGGTCATGGGGGAGGTCCATGTTGGTGGGAGAGAATGTCAGCAACTGGTCATGGGGGAGGGCCATGTTGGTGGGAGAGAATATCAGTAACTGGTCATGGGGGAGGGACCATGTTGGTGGGAGAGAATGTCAGCAACTGGTCATGGGGGAGGGCCATGTTGGTGCGAGAGAATGTCAGCAACTGTTCATGAGGGAGGGGCCATGTTGGTGGGAGAGAATGTCAGTAACTGGTCATGGGGGAGGGGCCATGTTGGTGGAGGAGAATCTCAGCAACTGGTCATGGGGGAGGGGCCCATGTTGGCGGAGGAGAATCTCAGCCACTGGTCATGGGGGAGGGCCATGTTGGTGGGAGAGAATGTCAGCAACTGATCATGGGGGAGGGCCCATGTTGGTGGGAGAGACTATCAGTAACTGGTCATTGGGGAGGGCCTATGTTGGTGGGAGAGACTATCAGCAACTGGTCATGGGGGAGGGCCGATGTTGGTGGGAGAGAATGTCAGCAACTGTTTATGGGGGGAGGACCCATGTTGGTGGGAGAGACTATCAGTAACTGGTCATGGGGAAGGCCCATGTTGGTGGGAGAGTCTATCAGCAACTGGTCATGGGGGAGGGCCCATGATGGTGGGAGAGACTATCAGTAACTGGTCATGGGGGAGGAGCCCATGTTGGTGGGAGAGACTATCAGTAACTGGTCATGGGGGAGGGCCCATGATGGTGGGAGAGACTATCAGTAACTGGTCATGGGGGAGGAGCCCATGTTGGTGGGAGAGACTATCAGTAACTGGTCATGGGGAAGGGGCCATATTGGTGGGAGAGACTATCAGCAACTGGTCATGGGGGAGGGCCACGTTGGTGGGAGAGAATGTCAGAAACTGGTCATGGGGGAGGGCCCATGTTGGTGGGAGAGACTATCAGCAACTGGTCATGGGGGAGGGCCCATGTTGGTGGGAGAGACTATCAGCAACTGGTCATGGGGGTTAGTACCTTGCACCATAAACATAACTAACAACTTACTCATGTTCATCCCCTGCGGCGGTTTCTTCGGCACGTACAGCTTACCCGCTCTCACCATCTGTAGAGGTACACAGTGTGTGTCAAACCTTCTGGTGCACTCTTTGTGTGTTTCTGTGTGTGTACTCACGTAGTTGTACTCACCAAGTTGTGCTTGCGGTGGTTGAGCTCTAGCTCCTTGGTCCCCCCTCTCAACCGTCAATCAACAAGTGTACAGATTCCTGAGCCTATTGGGCTCTATCATATCTATTCTTGAAACTGTGTATGGAGTCAGCCTCCACCACATCACCTTCTAATGCATTCCAGTTTGTCAACCACTCTGACACTAAAAATGGTCTTTCTAATATCTCTGTGGCTCATTTGGGCGCTCTGTTTCCACCTGTGTCCCCTAGTGCGTGTGCACCTTATGTTAAATAGCCTGTCTTTATCTACCCTATCAATTCCCTTGAGAATCTTGAATGTGGTGATCATGTCCCCCTAACTCTTCTGTCTTATAGCGAAGTGAGGTTTAATTCCCGTAGTCTCTCCTCGTAGCTCATACCTCTCAGCTCGGGTACTAGTCTGGTGGCAAACCTTTGAACCTTTTCCAGTTTAGTCTTATCCTTGACTAGATATGGACTCCATGCTGGGGGCTGCATACTCCAGGATTGGCCTTACATATGTGGTATACAAAATTCTGAATGATTCTTTACACAAGTTTCTGAATGCCATTCGTATGTTGGCTAGCCTGGCATATGCCGCTGATGTTTTCTCTTGATATGGGCTGCAGGAGACAGATCTGGCGTGATATCAACTCCCAAGTCTTTTTCTTTCTCTGACTTCTGAAGAATTTCCTCTCACAGATGATACCTTGTATTTGGCCTCCTGCTCCCTACACCTATCTTCGTTATATTACATTTGGTTGTGTTAAACTCTAACAACCATTTGTTCGACCATTCCTTCAGTTTGTCTAGGTCTTCTTGAAGCATCAAACAGTCGTCTTCTGTCTTAATCCTTCTCATAATTTTGGCATCGTCCGCAAACATTGAGAGAAATGAATCTATACCCTCCGGGAGATCATTTACATATATCAGAAACAAGATAGGACCGAGTACAGAGACCTGTGGGACTCCACTGGAGACTTCATGCCAATCGGAGGTCTCACTCCTCACCGTAACTCTCTGCTTCCTATTGCTTAGGTACTCCCTTATCCACTGGAGCACCTTACCAGCTACACCTGCCTGTCTCTCCAGCTTATGTACCAGCCTCTTATGCGGTACTGTGTCAAAGGCTTTCCGACAATCCAAGAAAATGCAGTCCGCCCAGCCCTCTCTTTCTTGTTTAATCTGTGTCACCTGGTCGTAGAATTCTATTAAGCCAGTCAGGCAAGATTTACCCTCCCTGAACCCATGTTGGCGATTTGTCACGAAGTCCCTTCTCTCTAGATGTGCTACCAGGTTTTTTCTCACAATCTTCTCCATCACCTTGCATGGTATACAAGTCAAGGACATTGGCCTGTAGTTCAGTGCCTCTTGCCTGTCGCCTTTCCCTTTTTGTATATTGGGACCACATTCGCCGTCTTCAATATTTCTGGTAGGTCTCCCGTTTCCAGTGACCTACTATACACTATGGAGAGTGGCAAGCAAAGTGCCTCTGCACACTCTTTCAGTACCCATGGCGAAATCCCGTCTGGACCAACAGCCTTTCTAACATCCAGATCCAGCAGGTGTCTCTTGACCTCCTCTTTCGTAATTTCGAACTCTTCCAAGGCCGCCTGGTTTACTTCCCTTTCTCCTAGCACAGTGACCTCACCTTGTTCTGTTGTGAAGACCTCTTGGAACCTCTTGTTGAGTTCATCATACACCTCTTTGTCATTCTCTGTATACCTGTCCTCGCCTGTTCGAAGTTTCAATACCTGTTCTTTCACTGTGGTTTTCCTTCTGATGTGACTGTGGAGTAGCTTTGGTTCGGTCTTGGCTTTGTTTGCTATATCATTTTCATAACTTTTCTCTGCTTCTCTTCTCACCCTGACATACTCATTCCTGGTTCTCTGGTATCTCTCTCTGCTTTCTGGTGTTCTGTTATTCCGGAAGTTCCTCCACGCCCTTTAGTTCAGTTTCTTTGCTTCCATACATGCCCTATTATACCATGGATTCTTCTTTTGCTTCTCGGATATTTCCTTTTGGGCCAGGATTTATCTGCTTACTGCCTCCTGACACTTTTGGGTGACATAGTCCATCATATCTTGTACAGACTTAGCTCTGAGGTCTGTGTCCCAAGGTATTTCCCTTAGGAAACTGCTTATCTCCTCATAATTTCCCTTTCGGTATGCTAGCCTTTTGTTTCCTAGTTCTTTTTCGGGGGGGGGGGGGGGGGGATAATTCCTAGCTCTACCAGGTACTCAAAGTTCAATACACTGTGATCACTCATTCCCAAGGGTGCTTCCATCTTGACTTCCCTTATATCCCACTCATTTAGGGTAAATATCAGATCAAGCATTGCTGGTTCATCCTCTCCTCTCATTCTTGTTGGATCCTTGATGTGCTGGCTTAGAAAGTTTCTTGTTGCCACGTCCAACAGCTTAGCTCTCCATGTTTCTGGTCCTCCATGCGGGTCTCTGTTCTCCCAATGTATCTTCCCATGGTTGAAATCTCCCACGATTAGTAGTCCAGATCCATTCCTGCTAGCAACAGAAGCTGCTCTCTCTATTATGTTAATGGTGGCCATATTGTTTCTATCATATTCCTGTCTGGGTCTTCTGTCATTTGGTGGTGGATTATATATGACTACGACTATAATTTTTTTGCCCTCCAGTGGTTATTGTTCCTATTATGTAGTCACTGAAACCTTCACATCCCTGAACAACCAACTCCTCAAAATCCCAGCCTTTTCTTACCAGCAGGGCTACACCACCACCACCTCTTCCTTCTCTCTCTGTCCTCATAACATAATAGTCCTGTGGGAACACTGCATTTGTTATTGTTTTCGTCAGCTTTGTTTCTGTGAGTGCTATTATGTCTGGGTTTTCCTCTAGTACCCATTCTCCAAGTTCATTTGCTTTATTTGTAATTCCATCTATGTTAGTGTACATTGCTTTGAGGCTCACTTTCTTCTGTCCCTTCTCAAATCTCCTCCTTGATGAGTGTTCTGCTGGTGGAGGAAGCTGTGCCATGGGTGTGAGGATTTGTGAGGTGGATACCAGGGTTGCAGAGGATACTGGGATGAGGGGTGGGGGGTCAAGTGAAGAGGGTGGGGGGTGGGGTGTGTGTGTGTGTGTGTGTGTGTGTGTCTGTGTGTGTGTGTGTGTGTGTGTGTGTGTGTGTGTGTGTGTGTGTGTGTGTGTGTGTGTGTGTGTGTGTGTGTACTCACCTATTTGTACTTGCGGGGGTTGAGCTCTGGCTCTTTGGTCCCGCCTCTCAACCGTCAATCAACAGGTGTACAGGTTCCTGAGCCTATTGGGCTCTATCATATCTACACTTGAAACTGTGTATGGAGTCAGCCTCCACCACATCTCTTCCTAATGCATTCTATTTGTCAACCACTCTGACACTAAAAAAGTTCTTTCTAATATCTCTGTGGCTCATTTGGGCACTCAGTTTCCACCTGTGTCCTCTAGTGTGTGTGCCCTTTGTGTTAAATAGCTGTCTTTATCTACCTTATCAATTCCCTTGAGAATCTTCAATGTAGTGATCATGTCCCCCTAACTCTTCTGTCTTCCAGCGAAGTGAGGTTTAATTCCCGTAGTCTCTTCTCGTAGCTCATACCTCTCAGCTCGGGTACTAGTCTGGTGGCAAACCTTTGAATCTTTTCCAGTTTAGTCTTATTCTTGACTAGATATGGATTCCATGCTGGGGCTGCATGCTTCAGGATTGGCCTAACATATGTGGTATACAAAGTTCTGAATGATTCCTTACACAAGTTTCTAAATGCTGTTCTTATGTTGGCCAGCCTGGCATATGCCGCTGATGTTATCCTCTTGATATGGGCTGCAGGAGACAGGTCTAGCGTGATATCAACTCCCAAGTCTTTTTCTCTCTCCAACTCTTAAAGAATTTCATCTCCCAGTTGATACCTTGTATCTGGCCTCCTGCTCTCTACGCCTATTTTCGTTACATTACATTTGCTTGGGTTAAACTCTAACAACAATTTGTCCGACCATTCCTTCAATTTATCTGGGTCTTCTTAAAGCCTTAAGCAGTCCAACTCTATCCTAATCATTCTCATAATTTTGACATCGTCCGCAAAACATTAAGAGAAATGAGAGTCTACCCTCCAGGAGATCAATTCCTTTAAGAATCTTGTATGTGGTGATCATGTCCACCCAAACTCTTCTGTCTTCCAGCGACGTGAGGTTTAATTCCCGTAGTCTCTCTTCGTAGCTCATACCCTTCAGTTACACGGTACCCTGAGGGGTACATACCTTTCAGTTCCCCTGTGTGTATGTGTGTGTGTATGTATTCGTGTTTATTGATGAATGGTGAAAATGAGTAGATATGGTATATGGGAGAATATTGAGGAAATGCGGTGGGATTGAACTGCCATGTCTGGACTACCCAAGACCCACACACTAACTACCGTGGGTACTATGGTGTAGATTACTTCACGGTGGCAGAATAGACTAGCGAAGCCCGCTACACACTCTGTGTAATGCTAGTATTGGTGGCCCGTTACACACACACACACGACACACACTGTGTAATGCTAGTATTGGTGGCCCGCTACACACACACACGACACACACTGTGTAATGCTAGTATTGGTGGCCCGCTACACACACACGACACACTCTGTGTAATGCTAGTATTGTTGGCCCGCTACACACACACACGACACACACTGTGTAATGCTAGTATTGGTGGCCCGCTACACACACACGACACACTCTGTGTAATGCTAGTATTGGTGGCCCGCTACACACACACGACACACACTGTGTAATGCTAGTATTGGTGGCCCGCTACACACACACGACACACTCTGTGTAATGCTAGTATTAGTGGCCCGCTACACGCACACACACGACACACACTGTGTAATGCTAGTATTGGTGGCCCGCTACACACACACACACACGACACACACTGTGTAATGCTAGTATTGGCGGCCCGCTACACACACACACACACGACACACTCTGTGTAATGCTAGTATTGGTGGCCCGCTACACACACACGACACACACTGTGTAATGCTAGTATTGGTGTCCCGCTACACACACACACACGACACACTCTGTGTAATGCTAGTATTGGTGGCCCGCTACACACACACGACACACACTGTGTAATGCTAGTATTGGCGGCCCGCTACACACACACACACGACACACTCTGTGTAATGCTAGTATTGGTGGCCCGCTACACACACACACACGACACACGCTGTGTAATGCTAGTATTGGTGGCCCGCTACACACACACGACACACACTGTGTAATGCTAGTATTGGTGGCCCGCTACACACACACACACGACACACTCTGTGTAATGCTAGTATTGGTGGCTCGCTACACACACACGACACATACTGTGTAATGCTAGTATTGGTGGCCCGCTACACACACACGACACACTCTGTGTAATGCTAGTATTGGTGGCCCGCTACACACACACACACGACACACTCTGTGTAATGCTAGTATTGGTGGCCCGCTACACACACACGACACACTCTGTGTAATGCTAGTATTGGTGGCCCGCTACACACAAACGACACACTCTGTGTAATGCTAGTATTGGTGGCCCGCTACACACACACACACGACACACTCTGTGTAATGCTAGTATTGGTGGCCCGCTACACACACACACACACGACACACACTGTGTAATGCTAGTATTGGTGGCCCGCTACACACACACACACAACACACTCTGTGTAATGCTAGTATTGGTGGCCCGCTACACGCACACACACGACACACACTGTGTAATGCTAGTATTGGTGGCCCACTACACACACACGACACACTCTGTGTAATGCTAGTATTGGTGGCCCGCTACACACACACACACACGACACACTCTGTGTAATGCTAGTATTGGTGGCCCGCTACACACACACACACGACACACTCTGTGTAATGCTAGTATTGGTGGCCCGCTACACACACACGACACACTCTGTGTAATGCTAGTATTGGTGGCCCGCTACACACAAACGACACACTCTGTGTAATGCTAGTATTGGTGGCCCGCTACACACACACACACGACACACTCTGTGTAATGCTAGTATTGGTGGCCCGCTACACACACACACACGACACACACTGTGTAATGCTAGTATTGGTGGCCCGCTACACACACACACACACGACACACACTGTGTAATGCTAGTATTGGTGGCCCGCTACACACACACACACAACACAATCTGTGTAATGCTAGTATTGGTGGCCCGCTACACGCACACACACGACACACACTGTGTAATGCTAGTATTGGTGGCCCGCTACACACACACGACACACTCTGTGTAATGCTAGTATTGGTGGCCCGCTACACACACACACACACGACACACTCTGTGTAATGCTAGTATTGGTGGCCCGCTACACACACACACACGACACACTCTGTGTAATGCTAGTATTGGTGGCCCGCTACACACACACACACACGACACACACTGTGTAATGCTAGTATTGGTGGCCCGCTACACACACACACACAACACACTCTGTGTAATGCTAGTATTGGTGGCCCGCTACACACACACGACACACTCTGTGTAATGCTAGTATTAGTGGCCCGCTACTCACACACGACACACTCTGTGTAATGCTAGTATTGGTGGCCCGCTACACACACACGACACACTCTGTGTAATGCTAGTATTGGTGGCCCGCTACACACACACACACGACACACTCTGTGTAATGCTAGTATTGGTGGCCCGCTACACACACACACACGACACACACTGTGTAATGCTAGTATTGGTGGTCCGATACACACACACACACGACACACTCTGTGTAATGCTAGTATTGGTGGCCCGCTACACACACACACACGACACACTCTGTGTAATGCAAGTATTGGTGGCCAGCTACACACACACACACGACACACTCTGTGTAATGCTAGTATTGGTGGCCCGCTACACACACACACACGACACACTCTGTGTAATGCTAGTATTGGTGGCCCGCTACACGCACACACACGACACACACTGTGTAATGCTAGTATTGGTGGCCCGCTACACACACACACGACACACTCTGTGTAATGCTAGTATTGGTGGCCCGCTACACACACACACACACGACACACTCTGTGTAATGCTAGTATTGGTGGCCCGCTACACACACACACACGACACACTCTGTGTAATGCTAGTATTGGTGGCCCGCTACATACACATGACACACTCTGTGTAATGCTTAGTATTTGGTGGCCCGCTACACACACACACACGACACACACTGTGTAATGCTGGTATTGGTGGCCCGCTACACACACACGACACACACTGTGTAATGCTAGTATTGGTGGCCCGCTACACACACACACACGACACACACTGTGTAATGCTAGTATTGGTGGCCCGCTACACACACACACGACACACTCTGTGTAATGCTAGTATTGGTGGCCCGCTACACACACACACACGACACACACTGTGTAATGCTAGTATTGGTGGCCCGCTACACACACACACGACACACTCTGTGTAATGCTAGTATTGGTGGCCCGCTACACACACACGACACACATTGTGTAATGCTAGTATTGGTGGCCCGCTACACACACACACGACACACACTGTGTAATGCTAGTATTGGTGGCCCCGCTACACACACACACACGACACACACTGTGTAATGCTAGTATTGGTGGCCCGCTACACACACCACACGACACACTCTGTGTAATGCTAAGTATTGGTGGCCCGCTACACACACACACACGACACACATCTGTGTAATGCTAGTATTGGTGGCCCGCTACACACACACACACGACACACTCTGTGTAATGCTAGTATTGGTGGCCCGCTACACACACAACGACACACTCTGTGTAATGCTAGTATTGGTGGCCCGCTACACACACACACACGACACACACTGTGTAATGCTAGTAATTGGTGGCCCGCTACACACACAACACGACACACTCTGTGTAATGCTAGTATTGGTGGCCCGCTACACACACACACACGACACACTCTGTGTAATGCTAGTATTGGTGGCCCGCTACACACACACACACGACACACTCTGTGTAATGCTAGTATTGGTGGCCCGCTACACACACACGACACACTCTGTGTAATGCTAGTATTGGTGGCCCGCTACACACACACACACGACACACACTGTGTAATGCTAGTATTGGTGGCCCGCTACACACACACACACGACACACACTGTGTAATGCTAGTATTGATGGCCCGCTACACACACACAGACGACACACACTGTGTAATGCTAGTATTGGTGGCCCGCTACACACACACACACGACACACTCTGTGTAATGCTAGTATTGGTGGCCCGCTACACACACACACGACACACTCTGTGTAATGCTAGTATTGGTGGCCCGCTACACACACACACACGACACACACTGTGTAATGCTAGTATTGGTGGCCCGCTACACACACACACACGACACACACTGTGTAATGCTAGTATTGGTGGCCCGCTACACACACACGACACACTCTGTGTAATGCTAGTATTGGTGGCCCGCTACACACACACGATCACGACACACTCTGTGTAATGCTGAGTATTGGTGGCCCGCTACACACACACAGACGACACACTGTGTAATGCTAGTATTGGTGGCCCGCTACACACACACACACGACACACACTGTGTAATGCTAGTATTGGTGGCCCGCTACACACACACACACGACACACACTGTGTAATGCTAGTATTGGTGGCCCGCTACACCACACACACGACACACGCTGTGTAATGCTAGTATTGGTGGCCCGCTACACACACACACACGACACACTCTGTGTAATGCTAGTATTGGTGGCCCGCTACACACACACGACACACACTGTGTAACTGCTAGTATTGGTGGCCCGCTACCACACACCACGACACACACTGTGTAATGCTAGTATTGGTGGCCCGCTACACACACACGACACACACTGTGTAATGCTAGTATTGGTGGCCCGCTACACACACACACACGACACACACTGTGTAATGCTAGTATTGGTGGCCCGCTACCACAACACACGACACACACTGTGTAATGCTAGTATTGGTGCCCCGCTACACACACACGACACACTCTGTGTAATGCCTAGTATTGGTGGCCCTACTACACACACACACACGACACACTCTGTGTAATGCTAGTATTGGTGGCCCGCTACACCACACACACACGACCACTCTGTGTAATTGCTTAAGTATTGGTGGCCCCTATCACAGCACACACGACACACTCTTGGTAATGCTAGTATTGGTGGCCCGCTACACACACACACACGACACACCTGTGTAATGCTAGTATTGGTGGCCCGCTACACACACACGACACACTCTGTGTAATGCTAGTACTTGTGGCCGCTACACACACACGACACACTCTGTGTAATGCTAGTATTGGTGGCCCGCTACACACACACACGACACACCTGTGTAATGCTAGTATTGGTGCCCGCTACACCACACAACGACACACTCTGTGTAATGCTAGTATTGGTGGCCCGCTACACACACACACACGACACACACTGTGTAATGCTAGTATTGGTGGCCCGCTACACACACACACACGACACACTCTGTGTAATGCTAGTATTGGTGGCCCGCTACACACACACACACACACACTCTGTGTAATGCTAGTATTGGTGGCCCGCTACACACACACACACACGACACACTGTGTAATGCTAGTATTGGTGGCCCGCTACACACACACACACACACTCTGTGTAATGCTAGTATTGGTGGCCCGCTACACACACACGACACACTCTGTGTAATGCTAGTATTGGTGGCCCGCTACACACACACGACACACTCTGTGTAATGCTAGTATTGGTGGCCCGCTACACACACACGACACACTCTGTGTAATGCTAGTATTGGTGGCCCGCTACACACACACACACGACACACTCTGTGTAATGCTAGTATTGGTGGCCCGCTACACACACACACACGACACACTGTGTAATGCTAGTATTGGTGGCCCGCTACACACACACACACGACACACTCTGTGTAATGCTAGTATTGGTGGCCCGCTACACACACACACACACACTCTGTGTAATGCTAGTATTGGTGGCCCGCTACACACACACACACGACACACTCTGTGTAATGCTAGTATTGGTGGCCCGCTACACACACACACGACACACTCTGTGTAATGCTAGTATTGGTGGCCCGCTACACCACACACACGACACACACTGTGTAATGCTAGTATTGGTGGCCCGCTACACACACACACGACACACTCTGTGTAATGCTAGTATTGGTGGCCCGCTACACACACACACACGACACACTCTGTGTAATGCTAGTATTGGTGGCCCGCTACACACACACACACGACACACTCTGTGTAATGCTAGTATTGGTGGCCCGCTACACACACACGACACACTCTGTGTAATGCTAGTATTGGTGGCCCGCTACACACACACACACGACACACACTGTGTAATGCTAGTATTGGTGGCCCGCTACACACACACACACACACTGTGTAATGCTAGTATTGGTGGCCCGCTACACACACACACACGACACACACTGTGTAATGCTAGTATTGGTGGCCCGCTACACACACACACACGACACACTCTGTGTAATGCTAGTATTGGTGGCCCGCTACACACACACACGACACACACTGTGTAATGCTAGTATTGGTGGCCCGCTACACACACACACGACACACTCTGTGTAATGCTAGTATTGGTGGCCCGCTACACACACACGACACACTCTGTGTAATGCTAGTATTGGTGGCCCGCTACACACACACGACACACACTGTGTAATGCTAGTATTGGTGGCCCGCTACACACACACACACACGACACACTCTGTGTAATGCTAGTATTGGTGGCCCGCTACACACACACACACGACACACTCTGTGTAATGCTAGTATTGGTGGCCCGCTACACACACACACACGACACACACTGTGTAATGCTAGTATTGGTGGCCCGCTACACACACACACACGACACACTCTGTGTAATGCTAGTATTGGTGGCCCGCTACACACACACACACACACTCTGTGTAATGCTAGTATTGGTGGCCCGCTACACACACACACACGACACACACTGTGTAATGCTAGTATTGGTGGCCCGCTACACACACACGACACACTCTGTGTAATGCTAGTATTGGTGGCCCGCTACACACACACACACGACACACTCTGTGTAATGCTAGTATTGGTGGCCCGCTACACACACACACGACACACTCTGTGTAATGCTAGTATTGGTGGCCCGCTACACACACACGACACACTCTGTGTAATGCTAGTATTGGTGGCCCGCTACACACACACACACACACACTGTGTAATGCTAGTATTGGTGGCCCGCTACACACACACACACGACACACACTGTGTAATGCTAGTATTGGTGGCCCGCTACACACACACACACGACACACTCTGTGTAATGCTAGTATTGGTGGCCCGCTACACACACACACGACACACTCTGTGTAATGCTAGTATTGGTGGCCCGCTACACACACACACACACACTCTGTGTAATGCTAGTATTGGTGGCCCGCTACACACACACACACGACACACACTGTGTAATGCTAGTATTGGTGGCCCGCTACACACACACACGACACACACTGTGTAATGCTAGTATTGGTGGCCCGCTACACACACACGACACACTCTGTGTAATGCTAGTATTGGTGGCCCGCTACACACACACACACGACACACTCTGTGTAATGCTAGTATTGGTGGCCCGCTACACACACACACGACACACTCTGTGTAATGCTAGTATTGGTGGCCCGCTACACACACACGACACACACTGTGTAATGCTAGTATTGGTGGCCCGCTACACACACACACGACACACACTGTGTAATGCTAGTATTGGTGGCCCGCTACACACACACACACACACTCTGTGTAATGCTAGTATTGGTGGCCCGCTACACACACACACACGACACACACTGTGTAATGCTAGTATTGGTGGCCCGCTACACACACACGACACACACTGTGTAATGCTAGTATTGGTGGCCCGCTACACACACACGACACACACTGTGTAATGCTAGTATTGGTGGCCCGCTACACACACACACACGACACACTGTGTAATGCTAGTATTGGTGGCCCGCTACACACACACACACACACACTGTGTAATGCTAGTATTGGTGGCCCGCTACACACACACGACACACTCTGTGTAATGCTAGTATTGGTGGCCCGCTACACACACACACACGACACACTCTGTGTAATGCTAGTATTGGTGGCCCGCTACACACACACACACACACTCTGTGTAATGCTAGTATTGGTGGCCCGCTACACACACACACGACACACTCTGTGTAATGCTAGTATTGGTGGCCCGCTACACACACACGACACACTCTGTGTAATGCTAGTATTGGTGGCCCGCTACACACACACGACACACTCTTTGTAATGCTAGTATTGTTGGCCCCGCTTGACACACACACACACGACACTCTGTGTAATGCTAGTATTGGTGGCCCGCTACACACACACACACACGACACACACTGTGTAATGCTAGTATTGGTGGCCGCTACAAACACACACGAACACACTTGTGTAATGCTAGTATTGGTGGCCCGCATACACACACACACACGACACACTCTGTGTAATGCTAGTATTGGTGGCCCGCTACAACACACACGACACACACTGTGTAATGCTAGTATTGGTGGCCCGCTACACACACACACGACACACACTGTGTAATGCTAGTATTGGTGGCCCGCTACAACACACACGACACACACTGCTGTAATGCTAGTATTGGTGGCCCGCTACACACACACACACGACACACTCTGTGTCATGCTAGTATTGGTGGCCCGCTACACACACACACACGACACACTCTGTGTAATGCTAGTATTGTGTGCCCGCTACACACACACACACGACACACTCTGTGTAATGCTAGTATTGGTGGCTGCCCGCTACACACACACCACGACACACACTGTGTAATGCTAGTATTGGTGGCCCGCTACACACACACACGACGACACACATCTGTGTAATGCTAGTATTGGTGGCCCGCTACACACACACACGACACACTCTGTGTAATGCTAGTATTGGTGGCCCGCTACACACACACACACGGACACACTCTGTGTAATGCTAGTATTGGTGGCCCGCTACACACACACCACACGACACACTCTGTGTAATGCCTAGTATTGGTGGCCCGCTACACCACACACGACACACATCTGTGTAATGCTAGTATTGGTGGCCCGCTACACACACAACACGACACACCTCTGTGTAATGCTAGTAATTGGTGGCACCGCTACACACACACACACGACACACTCTGTGTAATGCTAGTATTGGTGGCCCGCTACACACACACACACGACACACATTCTGTGTAATGCTAGTATTGGTGGCCCGCTACACACCACACACGCACACACTCTGTGTAATGCCTAGTATTGGTGGCCCACGAACGTACCACCACCACACACGACACACTCTGTGTAATGCTAGTATTGGTGCTCCGCTACACACCACACCCACGACACACTCTGTGTAATGCTAGTATTGGTGGCCCGCTACACACACACACACGACACACTCTGTGTAATGCTAGTATTGGTGGCCCGCTACTACACACACGACACACTCTTTGTAAATGATAGTATTGGTGGCCCGCTACACACAGCACACGACACACTCTGTGTAATGCTAGTATTGGGTGGCCCGCTACACCACACCACGACCAACACCTGTGTAATGCTAGTATTGGTGGCCCGCTACACACACACACACGACACACACTGTGTAATGCTAGTATTGGGTGGCCCCGCTACACAACACACACGACACACTCTGTGTAATTGCTAGTATTCCGTGGCCCCGCTAACACACACACACGACACACTCTGTGTAATGCTAGTATTGGTGGCCCGCTACCACACACACGACACACTCTGTGTAATGCTAGTATTGGTGGCCCGCTACACACACCACGACACACACTGTGTAATGCTAGTATTGGTGGCCGCTACACACACACACACAACCACTCTGTGTAATGCTAGTATTGGTGGGCCCGCTACACACACACCACGACACACTCTGTGTAATGCTAGTATTGGTGGCCCGCTACACACACACACACGACACACTCTGTGTAATGCTAGTATTGGTGGCCCGCTAACAACACAACACGACCACACTCTGTGTAATGCTAGTATTGGTGGCCCGCTACACACACACACACGACACACCTGTGTAATGCTAGTATTGGTGGCCCGCTACACACACACACGACACACACTCTGTGTAATGCTAGTATTGGTGGCCCGCTACACACACACACACGACACACTCTGTGTAATGCTAGTATTGGTGGCCCCGCTACACACACACACACGACACACACTCTGTGTAATGCTAGTATTGGTGGCCCGCTACACACACACACACGACACACTCTGTGTAATGCTAGTATTGGTGGCCCGCTACACACACACACACGACACACTCTGTGTAATGCTAGTATTGGTGGCCCGCTACACACACACACACGACACACACTCTGTGTAATGCTAGTATTGGTGGCCCGCTACACACACACGACACACACTGTGTAATGCTAGTATTGGTGGCCCGCTACACACACACACACACACTGTGTAATGCTAGTATTGGTGGCCCGCTACACACACACACGACACACACTGTGTAATGCTAGTATTGGTGGCCCGCTACACACACACACACGACACACTGTGTAATGCTAGTATTGGTGGCCCGCTACACACACACACGACACACACTCTGTGTAATGCTAGTATTGGTGGCCCGCTACACACACACACACACACCTGTGTAATGCTAGTATTGGTGGCCCGCTACACACACACACACGACACACTCTGTGTAATGCTAGTATTGGTGGCCCGCTACACACACACACACGCACTGTGTAATGCTAGTATTGGTGGCCCGCTACACACACACGACACACACTGTGTAATGCTAGTATTGGTGGCCCGCTACAACACCACACGACACACATCGTGTAATGCTAGTATGGTTGCCCGCTACACACACACACACGACACACACTGTGTAATGCTAGTATTGGTGGCCCGCTACAACACACACGACACACACCTGTGTTAATGCTAGTATTGGTGGCCCGCTACACACACACGACACACTCTGTGTTTAATGCTAGCATTGGTGGCCCGCTACACACACACACACAACGACCACTCTGTGTAATGCTCGTATTGGTGGCCCCGCTACACACACACACAACGACACACTCTGTGTAATGCTAGTATTGGTGGCCCGCTACACACACACACGACACACATCTGTGTAATGCTAGTATTGGTGGCCCGCTACACACACACGACCCCACACTCGGGTAATGCTAGTATTGGTGGCCCTCTACACACACACACACGACACACACTGTGTAATGCTAGTATTGGCTGGCCCGGCTACACACACACACCGACACACCTTGTGTAATGCTAGTATTGGTGGCCCGCTACACACACACGACACACTCTGTGTAATGCTAGTATTGGTGGCCCGCTACACACACACACGACACACTGTGTAATGCTAGTATTGGTGGCCCGCTACACACACACACGACACACACTGTGTAATGCTAGTATTGGTGGCCCGCTACACACACACACACACGACACACACTGTGTAATGCTAGTATTGGTGGCCCGCTACACACACACACACGACACACTCTGTGTAATGCTAGTATTGGTGGCCCGCTACACACACACACACGACACACTGTGTAATGCTAGTATTGGTGGCCCGCTACACACACACACACGACACACTCTGTGTAATGCTAGTATTGGTGGCCCGCTACACACACACACGACACACTCTGTGTAATGCTAGTATTGGTGGCCCGCTACACACACACACACACGACACACACTGTGTAATGCTAGTATTGGTGGCCCGCTACACACACACACGACACACTCTGTGTAATGCTAGTATTGGTGGCCCGCTACACACACACACGACACACTGTGTAATGCTAGTATTGGTGGCCCGCTACACACACACACGACACACTCTGTGTAATGCTAGTATTGGTGGCCCGCTACACACACACGACACACTCTGTGTAATGCTAGTATTGGTGGCCCGCTACACACACACACACGACACACACTGTGTAATGCTAGTATTGGTGGCCCGCTACACACACACACACGACACACCTGTGTAATGCTAGTATTGGTGGCCCGCTACACACACACAGACGACACACTGTGTAATGCTAGTATTGGTGGCCCGCTACACACACACACGACACACTCTGTGTAATGCTAGTATTGGTGGCCCGCTACACACACACGACACACTCTGTGTAATGCTAGTATTGGTGGCCCGCTACACACACACACACGACACACACACTCTGTGTAATGCTAGTATTGGTGGCCCGCTACACACACACACACACACACACTGTGTAATGCTAGTATTGGTGGCCCGCTACAACACACACGACACACTCTGTGTAATGCTAGTATTGGTGGCCCGCTACACACACACACACGACACACTCTGTGTAATGCTAGTATTGGTGGCCCGCTACACACACACACACGACACTGTGTAATGCTAGTATTGGTGGCCCGCTACACACACACACACACGACACACACTGTGTAATGCTAGTATTGGTGGCCCGCTACACACACACGACACACACTGTGTAATGCTAGTATTGGTGGCCCGCTACACACACACGACCACACTGTGTAATGCTAGTATTGGTGGCCCGCTACACACACACACGACACACACTCTGTGTAATGCTAGTATTGGTGGCCCGCTACACACACACACACGACACACTGTGTAATGCTAGTATTGGTGGCCCGCTACACACACACGACACACACTGTGTAATGCTAGTATTGGTGGCCCGCTACACACACACACACGACACACACTCTGTGTAATGCTAGTATTGGTGGCCCGCTACACACACACACACGACACACACTGTGTAATGCTAGTATTGGTG
The DNA here is from genome assembly GCF_040958095.1 of Procambarus clarkii. Taxonomy (NCBI): domain Eukaryota; kingdom Metazoa; phylum Arthropoda; class Malacostraca; order Decapoda; family Cambaridae; genus Procambarus; species Procambarus clarkii. The sequence continues at coordinate 2,348,703 of NC_091214.1, read as the reverse complement.
GCCCGCTACACACACACACACACACTGTGTAATGCTAGTATTGGTGGCCCGCTACACACACACACACACTCTGTGTAATGCTAGTATTGGTGGCCCGCTACACACACACACACGACACACTGTGTAATGCTAGTATTGGTGGCCCGCTACACACACACACACGACACTCTGTGTAATGCTAGTATTGGTGGCCCGCTACACACACACACACGACACACTCTGTGTAATGCTAGTATTGGTGGCCCGCTACACACACACACGACACACTGTGTAATGCTAGTATTGGTGGCCCGCTACACACACACGACACACACTGTGTAATGCTAGTATTGGTGGCCCGCTACACACACACACGACACTCTGTGTAATGCTAGTATTGGTGGCCCGCTACACACACACACACACACACTCTGTGTAATGCTAGTATTGGTGGCCCGCTACACACACACACACGACACACTGTGTAATGCTAGTATTGGTGGCCCGCTACACACACACACACGACACACTCTGTGTAATGCTAGTATTGGTGGCCCGCTACACACACACACACGACACACTCTGTGTAATGCTAGTATTGGTGGCCCGCTACACACACACACACACACTGTGTAATGCTAGTATTGGTGGCCCGCTACACACACACGACACACACTGTGTAATGCTAGTATTGGTGGCCCGCTACACACACACACGCACACACTGTGTAATGCTAGTATTGGTGGCCCGCTACACACACACACGACACACTCTGTGTAATGCTAGTATTGGTGGCCCGCTACACACACACACGACCAACTCTGTGTAATGCTAGTATTGGTGGCCCGCTACACACACACACGACACACACTGTGTAATGCTAGTATTGGTGGCCCGCTACACACACACACACACACTCTGTGTAATGCTAGTATTGGTGGCCCGCTACACACACACACGACACACTCTGTGTAATGCTAGTATTGGTGGCCCGCTACACACACACGACACACACTGTGTAATGCTAGTATTGGTGGCCCGCTACACACACACGACACACTCTGTGTAATGCTAGTATTGGTGGCCCGCTACACACACACACGACACACACTGTGTAATGCTAGTATTGGTGGCCCGCTACACACACACGACACACACTGTGTAATGCTAGTATTGGTGGCCCGCTACACACACACACACACTCTGTGTAATGCTAGTATTGGTGGCCCGCTACACACACACACGACACACTCTGTGTAATGCTAGTATTGGTGGCCCGCTACACACACACACGACACACTCTGTGTAATGCTAGTATTGGTGGCCCGCTACACACACACACGACACACTCTGTGTAATGCTAGTATTGGTGGCCCGCTCACACACACACGACACACTCTGTGTAATGCTAGTATTGGTGGCCCGCTACACACACACGACACACTCTGTGTAATGCTAGTATTGGTGGCCCGCTACACACACACACGACACACTCTGTGTAATGCTAGTATTGGTGGCCCGCTACACACACACACACGACACACATCTGTGTAATGCTAGTATTGGTGGCCCGCTACACACACACGACCACACTCTGTGTAATGCTAGTATTGGTGGCCCGCTACACACACACACACACACACTGTGTAATGCTAGTATTGGTGGCCCGCTACACACACACACACGACACACTCTGTGTAATGCTAGTATTGGTGGCCCGCTACACACCACACACACACACTCTGTGTAATGCTAGTATTGGTGGCCCGCTACACACACACGACACACTCTGTGTAATGCTAGTATTGGTGGCCCGCTACACACACACACACGACACACTCTGTGTAATGCTAGTATTGGTGGCCCGCTACACACACACACACGACACACTGTGTAATGCTAGTATTGGTGGCCCGCTACACACACACACACACACACTGTGTAATGCTAGTATTGGTGGCCCGCTACACACACACACACGACACACTCTGTGTAATGCTAGTATTGGTGGCCCGCTACACACACACGACACACTCTGTGTAATGCTAGTATTGGTGGCCCGCTACACACACACACACGACACTCTGTGTAATGCTAGTATTGGTGGCCCGCTACACACACACGACACACTCTGTGTAATGCTAGTATTGGTGGCCCGCTACACACACACACACGACACACTCTGTGTAATGCTAGTATTGGTGGCCCGCTACACACACACACACGACACACACTGTGTAATGCTAGTATTGGTGGCCCACTACACACACACACGACACACTCTGTGTAATGCTAGTATTGGTGGCCCGCTACACACACACACACGACACACTCTGTGTAATGCTAGTATTGGTGGCCCGCTACACACACACGACACACTCTGTGTAATGCTAGTATTGGTGGCCCGCTACAACACACACACACACACACTCTGTGTAATGCTAGTATTGGTGGCCCGCTACACACACACACACACACACTCTGTGTAATGCTAGTATTGGTGGCCCGCTACACACACACACGACACACTCTGTGTAATGCTAGTATTGGTGGCCCGCTACACACACACGACACACTCTGTGTAATGCTAGTATTGGTGGCCCGCTACACACACACACACGACACACACTGTGTAATGCTAGTATTGGTGGCCCGCTACACACACACACGACACACACTGTGTAATGCTAGTATTGGTGGCCCGCTACACACACACACACGACACACACTGTGTAATGCTAGTATTGGTGGCCCGCTACACACACACACACGACACACTCTGTGTAATGCTAGTATTGGTGGCCCGCTACACACACACACACGACACACTGTGTAATGCTAGTATTGGTGGCCCGCTACACACACACACACGACACACATCTGTGTAATGCTAGTATTGGTGGCCCGCTACACACACACACACACTCTGTGTAATGCTAGTATTGGTGGCCCGCTACACACACACGACACACACTGTGTAATGCTAGTATTGGTGGCCCGCTACACACACACGACACACACTGTGTAATGCTAGTATTGGTGGCCCGCTACACACACACACACGACACACACTCTGTGTAATGCTAGTATTGGTGGCCCGCTACACACACCACACGACACACTCTGTGTAATGCTAGTATTGGTGGCCCGCTACACACACACACACGACACACACTGTGTAATGCTAGTATTGGTGGCCCGCTACACACACACACGACACACTCTGTGTAATGCTAGTATTGGTGGCCCGCTACACACACACACGACACACTCTGTGTAATGCTAGTATTGGTGGCCCGCTACACAACACACGACACACTCTGTGTAATGCTAGTATTGGTGGCCCGCTACACACACACACACGACACACTCTGTGTAATGCTAGTATTGGTGGCCCGCTACACACACAACACACACTCTGTGTAATGCTAGTATTGGTGGCCCGCTACACACACACGACACACTCTGTGTAATGCAGTATTGGTGGCCCGCTACACACACACACACACACACTGTGTAATGCTAGTATTGGTGGCCCGCTACACACACACGACACACACTCTGTGTAATGCTAGTATTGGTGGCCCGCTACACACACAACGACACACTGTGTAATGCTAGTATTGGTGGCCCGCTACACACACACACAGACACACTCTGTGTAATGCTAGTATTGGTGGCCCGCTACACACACACGACACACTCTGTGTAATGCTAGTATTGGTGGCCCGCTACACACACACACACGACACACTCTGTGTAATGCTAGTATTGGTGGCCCGCTACACACACACACACGACACACTCTGTGTAATGCTAGTATTGGTGGCCCGCTACACACACACACACGACACACTCTGTGTAATGCTAGTATTGGTGGCCCGCTACACACACACGACACACACTCTGTGTAATGCTAGTATTGGTGGCCCGCTACACACACACACACGACACTCTGTGTAATGCTAGTATTGGTGGCCCGCTACACACACACACGACACACTCTGTGTAATGCTAGTATTGGTGGCCCGCTACACACACACGACACACTCTGTGTAATGCTAGTATTGGTGGCCCGCTACACACACACACACGACACACTCTGTGTAATGCTAGTATTGGTGGCCCGCTACACACACACACACGACACACTCTGTGTAATGCTAGTATTGGTGGCCCGCTACACACACACGACACACTCTGTGTAATGCTAGTATTGGTGGCCCGCTACACACACACACACACACACACTGTGTAATGCTAGTATTGGTGGCCCGCTACACACACACACACGACACACACTGTGTAATGCTAGTATTGGTGGCCCGCTACACACACACACGACACACACTGTGTAATGCTAGTATTGGTGGCCCGCTACACACACACACACACACACTACTGTATTGGTGGCCCGCACACACACACACGACACACTCTGTGTAATGCTAGTATTGGTGGCCCGCTACACACACACGACACACACTGTGTAATGCTAGTATTGGTGGCCCGCTACACACACACACACGACACACTCTGTGTAATGCTAGTATTGGTGGCCCGCTACACACACACACACACACTCTGTGTAATGCTAGTATTGGTGGCCCGCTACACACACACGACACACACTGTGTAATGCTAGTATTGGTGGCCCGCTACACACACACACGACACACACTGTGTAATGCTAGTATTGGTGGCCCGCTACACACACACACACACACACTCTGTGTAATGCTAGTATTGGTGGCCCGCTACACACACACACACGACACACTCTGTGTAATGCTAGTATTGGTGGCCCGCTACACACACACACACGACACACTGTGTAATGCTAGTATTGGTGGCCCGCTACACACACACACGACACACTCTGTGTAATGCTAGTATTGGTGGCCCGCTACACACACACACGACACACTCTGTGTAATGCTAGTATTGGTGGCCCGCTCACACACACACACGACACACTCTGTGTAATGCTAGTATTGGTGGCCCGCTACACACACACACGACACACCTGTGTAATGCTAGTATTGGTGGCCCGCTACACACACACGACACACTCTGTGTAATGCTAGTATTGGTGGCCCGCTACACACACACACACACACACTCTGTGTAATGCTAGTATTGGTGGCCCGCTACACACACACACACGACACACTCTGTGTAATGCTAGTATTGGTGGCCCGCTACACACACACACACACGACACACTCTGTGTAATGCTAGTATTGGTGGCCCGCTACACACACACACACGACACACTGTGTAATGCTAGTATTGGTGGCCCGCTACACACACACACACGACACACTCTGTGTAATGCTAGTATTGGTGGCCCGCTACACACACACACACGACACACTCTGTGTAATGCTAGTATTGGTGGCCCGCTACACACACACGACACACTCTGTGTAATGCTAGTATTGGTGGCCCGCTACACACACACACACGACACACTCTGTGTAATGCTAGTATTGGTGGCCCGCTACACACACACACGACACACACTGTGTAATGCTAGTATTGGTGGCCCGCTACACACACACGACACACTCTGTGTAATGCTAGTATTGGTGGCCCGCTACACACACACACACGACACACTGTGTAATGCTAGTATTGGTGGCCCGCTACACACACACACACACACTGTGTAATGCTAGTATTGGTGGCCCGCTACAACACACACACGACACACATCTGTGTATGCTAGTATGGTGGCCCGCTAACACATACACACGACACACTCTGTGTAATGCTAGTATTGGTGGCCCGCTACAACACACACGACACACTCTTGTAATGCTAGTATTGGTGGCCCGCCTACACACACACACACGACACACTCTGTGTAATGCTAGTATTGGTGGCCCGCTACACACACACACACGACACACACTGTGTAATGCTAGTATTGTGGCCCGCTACCACACAAACGGACACACTCTGTGTAATGCTAGTATTGGTGGCCCGCTAACACACACACGACACACACTGTGTAATGCTAGTATTGGTGGCCCCGCTATACACACACCACGACGACACACACTGTGTAATGCTAGTAATTGGTGGCCCGCTACACCACACACACGACACACTCTGTGTAATGCTAGTATTGGTGGCCGCTACACACACATACGACACACTCTGTGTAATGGCTAGTATTGGTGGCCCGCTACACACACACACACGACACACTCTGTGTAATGCTAGTATTGGTGGCCCGCTCTACACACACACACACGACACACTCTGTGTAAGCTAGTATTGGTGGCCCGCTACCACACACACGACACACACTGTGTAATGCTAGTATTGGTGGCCCGCTACACACAACACACGACACACTCTGGTGTAATGCTAGTATTGGTGGCCCGCTACACATCACACACCACGACACACATCTGTGTAATGCTAGTATTGGTGGCCCGCTCTACACACACCGACACACTTGTGTAATGCTAGTATTGGTGGCCCGCTACACACACACACACGACACACACTGTGTAATGCTAGTATTGGTGTGCCCCCGGATACACACACACACACGACACACACTGTGTAATGCTAGTATTGTGCCCGCTACACACACACACACACGACACACTGTGTAATGCTAGTATTGGTGGCCCGCTACAACACACACGCACGACACACTCTGTGTAATGCTAGTATTGGTGGCCCGCTACACACACACACACGACACACTCTGTGTAATGCTAGTATTGGTGGCCCGCTACACACCACACACACAACACACTGTGTAATGCTAGTATTGGTGGCCCGCCTACACACACACGACACAACTCTGTGTAATGCTAGTATTGGTGGCCCGCTACACACACACACACGACACACTCTGTGTAATGCTAGTATTGGTGGCCCTCTACAACACACACACGACACACTCTGTGTAATGCTAGTATTGGTGGCCCGCTACACACACACACACGACACACTCTTGTGTAATGCTAGTATTGGTGGCCCGCTACACACACACACACGACACACACGACACACACTGTGTAATGCTAGTATTGGTGGCCCGCTACACACACACGACACACACTGTGTAATGCTAGTATTGGTGGCCCGCTACACACACACACACGACACACACACTGTGTAATGCTAGTATTGGTGGCCCGCTACACACACACACACGACACACTCTGTGTAATGCTAGTATTGGTGGCCCGCTACACACACACGACACACACTGTGTAATGCTAGTATTGGTGGCCCGCTACACACACACACACACACTCTGTGTAATGCTAGTATTGGTGGCCCGCTACACACACACACGACACACTCTGTGTAATGCTAGTATTGGTGGCCCGCTACACACACACGACACACTCTGTGTAATGCTAGTATTGGTGGCCCGCTACACACACACACGACACACACTGTGTAATGCTAGTATTGGTGGCCCGCTACACACACACACACACGACACACTGTGTAATGCTAGTATTGGTGGCCCGCTACACACACACGACACACACTGTGTAATGCTAGTATTGGTGGCCCGCTACACACACACACGACACACTCTGTGTAATGCTAGTATTGGTGGCCCGCTACACACACACACACGACACACTCTGTGTAATGCTAGTATTGGTGGCCCGCTACACACACACACGACACACTCTGTGTAATGCTAGTATTGGTGGCCCGCTACACACACACACACGACACACTCTGTGTAATGCTAGTATTGGTGGCCCGCTACCACACACACACGACACACTCTGTGTAATGCTAGTATTGGTGGCCCGCTACACACACACACACACACTCTGTGTAATGCTAGTATTGGTGGCCCGCTACACACACACACACACACTGTGTAATGCTAGTATTGGTGGCCCGCTACACACACACACGACACACACTGTGTAATGCTAGTATTGGTGGCCCGCTACACACACACACGACACACTCTGTGTAATGCTAGTATTGGTGGCCCGCTACACACACACACACGACACACTCTGTGTAATGCTAGTATTGGTGGCCCGCTACACACACCACACACACTCTGTGTAATGCTAGTATTGGTGGCCCGCTACACACACACACGACACACACTGTGTAATGCTAGTATTGGTGGCCCGCTACACACACACACACGACACTCTGTAATGCTAGTATTGGTGGCCCGCTACACACACACGACACACTCTGTGTAATGCTAGTATTGGTGGCCCGCTACACACACACACACGACACACTCTGTGTAATGCTAGTATTGGTGGCCCGCTACACACACACACGACACACACTGTGTAATGCTAGTATTGGTGGCCCGCTACACACACACGACACACTCTGTGTAATGCTAGTATTGGTGGCCCGCTACACACACACACGACACACTGTGTAATGCTAGTATTGGTGGCCCGCTACACACACACACACAGACACACACTGTGTAATGCTAGTATTGGTGGCCCGCTACACACACACACACGACACACTGTGTAATGCTAGTATTGGTGGCCCGCTACACACACACACACGACACTCTGTGTAATGCTAGTATTGGTGGCCCGCTACACACACACACACGACACACTCTGTGTAATGCTAGTATTGGTGGCCCGCTACACACACACACACACACACTGTGTAATGCTAGTATTGGTGGCCCGCTACACACACACACACGACACACTCTGTGTAATGCTAGTATTGGTGGCCCGCTACACACACACGACACACTCTGTGTAATGCTAGTATTGGTGGCCCGCTACACACACACGACACACTCTGTGTAATGCTAGTATTGGTGGCCCGCTACCACACACACACGACACACTCTGTGTAATGCTAGTATTGGTGGCCCGCTACACACACACACGACACACTCTGTGTAATGCTAGTATTGGTGGCCCGCTACACACACACACACGACACACTGTGTAATGCTAGTATTGGTGGCCCGCTACACACACACACACCACACTCTGTGTAATGCTAGTATTGGTGGCCCGCTACACACACACACGACACACACCTGTGTAATGCTAGTATTGGTGGCCCGCTACACACACACACACACACTGTGTAATGCTAGTATTGGTGGCCCGCTACACACACACAGACACACACTGTGTAATGCTAGTATTGGTGGCCCGCTACACACACACACACACACTCTGTGTAATGCTAGTATTGGTGGCCCGCTACACACACACACACGACACACACTGTGTAATGCTAGTATTGGTGGCCCGCTACACACACACACACACACTGTGTAATGCTAGTATTGGTGGCCCGCTACACACACACACACACACTCTGTAATGCTAGTATTGGTGGCCCGCTACACACACACACGACACACTGTGTAATGCTAGTATTGGTGGCCCGCTACACACACACGACACACTGTGTAATGCTAGTATTGGTGGCCCGCTACACACACACACACACACTGTGTAATGCTAGTATTGGTGGCCCGCTACACACACACACACACACACTCTGTGTAATGCTAGTATTGGTGGCCCGCTACACACACACACGACACACTCTGTGTAATGCTAGTATTGGTGGCCCGCTACACACACACACACGACACACTCTGTGTAATGCTAGTATTGGTGGCCCGCTACACACACACACACACACTCTGTGTAATGCTAGTATTGGTGGCCCGCTACACACACACACACCACTCTGTGTAATGCTAGTATTGGTGGCCCGCTACACACACACACACACTCTGTGTAATGCTAGTATTGGTGGCCCGCTACACACACACACGACACACTCTGTGTAATGCTAGTATTGGTGGCCCGCTACACACACACACACACACACTGTGTAATGCTAGTATTGGTGGCCCGCTACACACACACACACGACACACTCTGTGTAATGCTAGTATTGGTGGCCCGCTACACACACACACGACACACTCTGTGTAATGCTAGTATTGGTGGCCCGCTACACACACACACACACACACACTGTGTAATGCTAGTATTGGTGGCCCGCTACACACACACACACGACAACACTCTGTGTAATGCTAGTATTGGTGGCCCGCTACACACACACGACACACTCTGTGTAATGCTAGTATTGGTGGCCCGCTACACACACACACACACACTCTGTGTAATGCTAGTATTGGTGGCCCGCTACACACACACACGACACACACTGTGTAATGCTAGTATTGGTGGCCCGCTACACACACACACGACACACACTGTGTAATGCTAGTATTGGTGGCCCGCTACACACACACACGACACACACTGTGTAATGCTAGTATTGGTGGCCCGCTACACACACACACACACACGACACACTGTGTAATGCTAGTATTGGTGGCCCGCTACACACACACACACGACACACTCTGTGTAATGCTAGTATTGGTGGCCCGCTACACACACACACGACACACTCTGTGTAATGCTAGTATTGGTGGCCCGCTACACACACACACACACTCTGTGTAATGCTAGTATTGGTGGCCCGCTACACACACCGACACACACTGTGTAATGCTAGTATTGGTGGCCCGCTACACACACACACACGACACACACTGTGTAATGCTAGTATTGGTGGCCCGCTACACACACACGACACACTCTGTGTAATGCTAGTATTGGTGGCCCGCTACACACACACACACGACACACTGTGTAATGCTAGTATTGGTGGCCCGCTACACACACACACGACACACTCTGTGTAATGCTAGTATTGGTGGCCCGCTACACACACACGACACACCTGTGTAATGCTAGTATTGGTGGCCCGCTACACACACACACACACACACACTGTGTAATGCTA